>NC_133125.1:173297999-173299027 GCF_048418815.1 Hemitrygon akajei | reverse complement strand
AATACACCATAGGAAGAATCTTGTTCAAACCCCAGTGGAAGCTCACTGGATCGTAACTCCTCTCCACCAACCCCCCCCCCCCCCCCCCCGCCCCAACTTATCACTCACCCGAACTTCCTTGTTCCCAGGTAACATGTCCCTTCCCGTGTCCGCCACCCCCATTTGGACCTTGGGACTCCCATTCCTTCAGATGATCCTCTTTAAGTTTTAGGACTCCCCTCCATAAGAATTTAGCCACTTCCTCTCCTCCTGCATGAACGATATTTTTAACCCCGGCACCGGGCAGGCAACGCAACTTTCGGGACCCGCACAGGCATCTGCAAACACTGTCACTAATTTTCTCTAACCTGCAGTCATCGATCTCTCTTACACTGTTTTACCTTGATGCTCTCTCCGGTCCTGTTCACCTGTACACATCAGACTCCAATATAACTCGGAGTCCTGCCATGTGCAGAAGTTCGATGATGACACGGCCATAGTGGGGTGTGTCAGGAATGGACAGGAAGAGGAGTATAGGAAACTGATACAGGACTTTGTGACATGGGTGCAACTCAAACTACCTGCGTCTCAATATCACCAAGACCAAGGAGATGGTGGTGGACTTTAGGAGATCTAGGCCTCATATGGAGCCAGTGATCATTAATGGAGAATGTGTGGAGCAGGTTAAGACCTACAAGTATCTGGGAGTACAGTTAGACGAGAAGCTAGACTGGACTGCCAACACAGATGCCTTGTGCAGGAAGGCACAGAGGCGACTGTATTTCCTTAGAAGGTTGGCGTCATTCAATGTCTGTAGTGAGATGCTGAAGATGTTGTATAGGTCAGTTGTGGAGAGCGCCCTCTTCTTTGTAGTGGCGTGTTGGGGAGGAAGCATTAAGAAGAGGGACGCCTCACGTCTTAATAAGCTGGTAAGGAAGGCGGGCTCTGTCGTGGGCAAAGTACTGGAGAGTTTAACATCGGTAGCTGAGCGAAGGGCGCTGAGTAGGCTACGGTCAATTATGGAAAACTCTGAACATCCTCTACATAGC